>NC_052508.1:59102486-59144788 GCF_014356525.2 Nilaparvata lugens | reverse complement strand
GTGAAAAACATGGTTTTTTAGTAATTATCCGCCATTTTTTCCGCCATCTTGAATTGAATTTTATTGAATTCCTTATTGTCGGATCCCCATGGTATAAGGACCTTAAGTTTAAAATTTCAAGTCAATCGGTTAATTAGGAATGGAGTTATCGTGTTCACAGACATACACACATACACACACACACACACACACACACACACAGACCAACACCCAAAAATCATTTTTTTGGACTCAGGGGACCTTGAAACGTATAGAAAACTTAAAATTAGGGTATCTTAATTTTTTTCGGAAAGCAATACTTTCCTTACCTTTGGTAATAGGGCAAGGAAAGTAAAAAAATGATGTTTGAGAGGTACGCATGTAATACTCAAACGTTGTTTAGCCGATTTGTCAGATTTTGGTCCTATGAAATCTATCCATGAAATGCATGTCGTATAACTGCAGATTATTCCTTATATTCATTGAAATATTCCATTTACCTCAAGCTCTATCCTTTATTGCAAGAATAATATACTCATAAAATTAATCTTTGTATTTCAGATGCAGCTATGGCGAAGAAATTCAAATGAATGTTGAGAGGCCGGCTACTGTCAAAAATGATGAATCTTCATTGAAAAGAGCGTCTGATGAGAATGAATCGTATACTAGTAATTTGGAAATTGCTACAAATGACAGTACTGGTCGTTCCAAATTGGATAATCAGTCTACATCGAATACTGAAGAGCTATTCTTTGATTCCTGTAGTTCTCTCGATGGTGATCACGTGAACGCGGAAACTCAGAAGCATGAATTTGATAGCCAGTCATCAGTAGTTGGGGATCTTGCTAATCATAAAACGTTGCCTACAAAGGATCAATCTTCCACATTCAATGAACAACCATTTAGTGAAAAGAGTGATAAAGTGATTGAAAGCTGGGACAAGAAAATAGAGGGAACAATAAACAATCAAGCATCACAAATTAATACAAATATCAGAACTGAGGGAAACTTGAATCATGTGATTAGTTCTAATAGGGAAGTGAATGATGTGAAAGGGACTTTAGTTGCAGAATCTCATGAAGTAACTAATGTGGGGAACCAAAAAGAAAAAGTAGAATCTAAGAAGATGAAAAAGAAGAAACAGAATAAGGAAAAACATGAAGAACATCCAGATAAATCACCAGTTTGGCCGCTGTCCTTAATACCGAACAAAAAATACGTGAATGGGTGTCAGTAGAAACTTTGAATTTTATATTTGGATCAGAAAAACTCCGTAATATTCTTGAAGAACACGGTCTATTGGACAAACTGCAAGAGAAGAATATCGACTCAGCTAGAGATCCGTATTTGTTCGAGCGGTACATTGAAATCTGTACCAAATTGAATATTTTAGATATGAAGGATTCCAAGTTTGATAAAGAAGTGAGAGAGGAGAGTGTGATACCGACCAAGCCTCTCCCCGACTTCAAGAAGCTGAGAGAAGAAGCCAAGGAGATGGAGTTGAAGGTTCGCTCGTTCTATGCCGGTGATAAGAGGGTTCAGTTCTCCAATGCAATTATCGAAGAATCTGAAGCAAAGGATGAGAAACCAAATGTGCTGCCACTTGTGGATCAGCATGCCCAACATGCATTCAGAAGGCGTATTGTCCTTGACCACCTCAACAAAGTGTAAGTCACCTGTTCTCAAAACTTGGCATTTAATACATTTGAGTACGTTCAATTTAGTAGATTAGTACTAAATGAACAATTTAGACAAACGTCTGAATCATTGAACAAGACTAGATTTGTTCTGATTGGTTCATCAAAGTATGCTTACCGAATAATTTATTTTCTCCTATTATTTATTTATAAATACGGCCTATATGTCTCATAATTCATATAAAATAGTATCATATGTACTATGAATGTTCACTTTGAATAGTTCATATGTCAACCACTACAAGGACCAAGCCAGGTCCACATTCACAATCAATCCAAATGAGTCCAAATTAGATCTCTGGTTATGACTAAGAAAATAAGTGTGAAGTGAAATATTTGCTCTGATGGTGATGCCCACACAAGCTTTAGACTTGTACGTGGAAAATAAGAATTTTGATTATAAGAGATGAGTGGACCTGCAGTTTTAATTGGGCTCCTTTCCTAAACAAATCAATTTTGAAGCACATGATTATTAGAGTTGTCTTCAATCAGTCACCCGTGCAATGAGAATATTCTAACTTATTTAATCCACGTAATTTCTTACCATTCTTTCTTATCACTTTCCTAAAAATGAAACCACATGCGATAATATTTTATGGCATGTTATTGATTCCTATCTACTCATATTCTCGTCGTATTGTTTCTATTGGGTTATTTTCTTGTGGAGAACTAGAGTTTGACAATAGCTTTTTTCGATTTTAATATAATTTGATCAGTTTTCAATTAAACTGTATGGTAACACGATTTTAAGCCTTACCATCTTTCTCACAGTCCAGTATCTCTAAGAATTCATGAAAATAGTAATTAGAGAAGACTAAGATCAAGCTAAGTTTTCATTTTAAACCATTCTTAGAACTGCCTTAGCAAAGCACGCTTTGGTTGCCTAGTAAACAATAACTGCAACCAATCTGAATCATTGAACAAGACTAGAATTGTTCTTATTGGTTCACTAAAGTATGCTTACCAAGGAATTTATTTTCTTCTATCATTTATATATAAATACGGCCTTACATGTCTCGTAATTCATATATCTTCGCAAACCCTTTTCTAATATTTTCGGCAATTTCCTCCGCCTCCCATCTTGTATTATTCATCAAGTGCATTGTCAAGACTATTTATTTGAATAGGGTGAACTGTCTGTGGTTCATTTTTGTGAAAAATCTATCTAAAACAATTAAAGATAAATTCATAGCAAATTGAGTTTTGTCCTTTGAACTTACTGACAAAAGTTTAATTGATGTTTGTGTAATAAAGGAGACCAGACCTAGTTTGACCTAGTATTTTCTACTTATAAGATCTTGATAATTTTTAAAAGTAAAAATACCTTCATGTGTTTAAAATTTTACAAATGTTCCATTGCATAAGTACTCATGTAAATTGTCTGTTCCAGTTTACCTGACGTTATGAAGACTGTTGGAATTACAAACCTTATCTCCAAGAAAGATATGAGAGATTTAGTTCACACATTCACGCTTTCTGCAAGCAATGTTGTGTTCAAACCAATTGAATGGCAATTCATTGCAATCATAATTGTTAAATTGTGAGTATCACTGATTTTCAATTCAACATTTCATTGAAATTGTATTTCATAATATTGAATGAAATTATGATTGATTAATTTATTAAGTCAAGACTTTTCAATACGAGAATAAATTAGTGATTCATCAACAGAAATGCACGAGATGTGACTCCACAGTTCAAAACAATACTTGAAAATTTGTCAAAAACATAGCTCATCCACCTTGAAAGTCAAAACTTTGAGTGGGTTGAAGTTTTCAATAAGGTAGACGCAAAGGAAATTTACATGATGCATCAATTGTTTCAAAAGAAGCTTCTGATAGGAAATCATTGACAACAATACAGATAAATGATCTGAAGAGGAAAAATAAAACATAGGTACATGATTTGTTTGCCAATTATATTCCAATTGAGTTCAAGGAGATAGGTTCAATGGTGAGGCCCAATTAATTGTTTCACCTTATGCTCTTGTAGTTGTGAACTGATTAATATCCTGGTTCAACTTGCGATTTAGCTGCATTTAAAGCTTGCATTTTTAAAGCTGCGTCATTATAGTGGATTTATCCTATTAAAAAATTCTTCAAACACATCATATATATATCTAATCATTCCGTCACATAATCACTCATTAGGCCTACTATTTTATATTGTAATATGAAAAATTAAGTAATCTGATCACTCAATTAGTTTCAAATTTACTTTTTTCCTACTCAAAATTAGAAGCTTATTTCTCAGTGTAACATCGCATGCTTTCACAAATTACTTTGTGAAACTTGAATGGTGGTGTAGTAACTCAGTTGATCAATGCTGAGTACAGGCATTAGTTTTTACGGCCCTTATCGTTGTCAAATGTTACAGCAAAGCAAAACGTGCTTCTAGCAAATTCTGTACGGCTATTAATGCAAATAGAGCATCGTATTCTATGCAAGTGCTCGTAATACTAAATGCTAACAGCCATGCATAAATATCGACGGACATCCTATTACTGTATGTCCTTTCCACATCTATCTAACTTACTACTGAGTTTGTAAGTACAGTGCGCATGGTTATGACAATAAACTGTTTAACAGTAGGCTACTGTTCTGATTGTATTGATAAATGAGTGACATTCATTTAATCTTGATTTGTCAATCTAAAATCATCGTCAACGTTTTCGTTTGTTGTGTTTATTTATCTGAAATTACTTGTATCAAAAACATCTTGAATAATACTATATATTGCCATTCACAAACAAAACCCGAGCCCTCTTATCAACCCTTTTACCTTTGAAACATAATTTATTGAACAACATTTTTTCTGTTATGTCATATGCTGTATAGATGAAGTCAAATCGAGAGGAACTGAGTCCAGACTGCTTTAGGACTGGCTGAAACCAGACTGCGTTAGGACAGTCACTAACGTAACTTTTCACCTGACATTTTTGTCTGATCAACAACGAGAAAAATTGATTTTAATTTAAAGCAAGGCAAAATACTTGAACAAACGTTCAGGTTTCATTGCTGTACAACAGTCGAAAATGCACAGCAAAACGTTACGTTAATGGCTGGCCTGAGTCGGAAATGGGCCACAGCTACATTCCACTGATGTAAGTCTCAGTGTGCTTTGGGTCAGGGTCATTTGAATTCATTACTGTATACATTTGATCCCGAATACTAAATTCAAGTTCAAAGATAAATCTGGACTGTAGAGAAGATCCTAGTTGTTCAGTACGGGGGCGGGTGGAGGTGGAAGGTAGAAGGAAGCTAACTGCACATGCCTGAGTCATTTGTATTCCTAATGATGTGTACAAACTCATGTGCGTCGAACTCGCGCATTTCATTTTTCACCATCTGATTCTTTGCTTATTGGTATATCTGTATCTTATAGATCTGTTGTATTATATATCTATAATGTACTATATATATTTATATATATTTTTAGTATATCTATTTATAATAGATATACTATATCTATAATATATACTATATAATATATCTATTTATAAAGTGACTTATTTCAATAGAATTTGAGACTTTGTTGTGTCCATCTCTGGATTTTCACATACGTGATACTGTGTAGCCTAAAGTCTGATATCTGTAATATGGTTTTTTATGTTAACTTTCAATTTGTTATTGACTAGTATTCATTGACTTTTCTAAATTTTTATTACGCAAAAATGGAAATAGACCTATTCATTATTATTATTATTATTATAATCTGTTTCTGCACAAATAGGCCTATAGATATAATAATCATGGCATCAGCTGATGATAAGTGAAATGCGCGTGTTCGTGGCGCATTAGTTTGTACACACAATAGTTATAAAATTACGGCATGCTGGCTGGTTGACTCGAATTGCTGGATGCAGCTCACAAGGATGATCAAATGTTATTTCGACGCATAGTAGAGCCTTGGTGCTGAGGAAGGGGTAAGTCAGTCCAGAGTGTTACTTTCCAGACAGAGCAAAACAGACCAGAGTCAACAATGTGAAACTTTTTTCAACCGATTCATAATATTATAATGAAACACTTTAAAAACTTCAGAAAAAAGTGCCTCTCTCACGGATTTTCCAGAAAGGTCCAACACATGATGTGAGGCATACAAGTGGGGCCATTTCCTACCAAAGCCCTGCTAACGCTCATGGGACAAAACATCTTGAGAGATTTCCGACAACTAGCTGGAAAGTGAGCATCAAACTTCCCGTGAAAACGGACACACTTCCCCTCAACTCATTCACCTACATCATTCTCTTCTCTTGTCTCATCCTCTCTTTCTCTTCCACAATTCCTCTCAATCACACTTCAAGTTTGAATCCATTCTATAACATTATTAACGTTAGATTTCATTAAAAAAATTGTCTTTGGGATATTTGAATAATTTGAAACTATAATAATTTATCACATCAATCTTTGGAAAATGAACCTATGCACTTTTGGGTTCTGGAATTGGAATTTGGCTGGCTTCTTTCCATGTTTCCTATTATATTATAAAATCAAATGTACCTAACACATGGAAAGGTATACATGGTAAACCTTGATAAAATCGTAACTACACTAATAAGCCTACTCCTATTACATGGCTTCTAAACTTGTAGTTTTCAAAGCAGGATAATAAGTAGACATTTGACGTATGGCTGACATGTGAGATGACACATTATTAGATTTCCCCGAAAGGCACATAAAGCGTTTACACAAAACGCATGGTACAATAAAACGTTTAATCCATTTACTTTTCCCATGACGGATATGGTTTCAAGAATAGGTTACTGTGATGCAAGGAGAATTGACATTTTCTCGATAAATAGCGTTATTCTGAATAGAATAACTTCATTCAAATAATATAATAATAAAATATTTAGGTAGTGAGATAGTCACTGTGAACTGTCTATATCAATTTGCTTCACTGTGAAAGTGCGCACAGTATATCGAGGAACAATCAAAGAAAAATTTTGAATGAAAAAGACTGAGAAATTGTAAAAAAACCACTGATTTATTGATTAGAAAGACCGGTTTCGGTTATTACACCATTGTCAATCTCTGATAAACTCAGTGATTGACAATGATGAACTACCACTTTACCACCAATAAAAAAAACACTGATTTATTGATAAACTCAGAGATTTACAATGGTGTAATAACCGAAACCGGTCTTTCTAATCAATAAATCAGTGGTTTTTTGACAATTTCTCAGTCTTTTTCATTCAAAATTTTTCTTTCATTGTTCCTCTAAAAACAATTTAATTATTGTGAATGAAAGAATATATTTTGAGGGAAACTGAAATGATTTGAATATAGGTACGGTACTCCTATAAACTAACAGAAGGGAGATGGATCCAGAAGACAAAGACAAAAGAACTTCTGAAAAAGGTTCAAATTTAATTGCCACTAGGGATTAGGCGCAGTACAGGAATTTACCAAAATTCTAAAAAAGAGGCGACGAAAATACAAGAGAGAAATGGGAGTGATGCATCATACCTCAGCCACCTCTAATTGAAGTGCTGCGGTCATACGTTCTCCAGATCCCCACCAGATCTAAAAAGACTACGGAGTCAAAAATCATTGCAATCCAGGTATGTCCAGTATTGGACCGCTAAAGTGTGCTAAGAACGCATTTACCAAAATTACACCCGAAAACAACGATTTTCAGTTGTGCCTCAAGTTTCCAATTAGTTTAATTCATTCACTCAAACATGCCAGTGTGGAGTGGAAGGATAAGAGTGTGAGAGAACTAAAAAAAACCGGACCTTTAAATTGAGGACTAAAGAAATATATTGTACTTTGAAATTGATGAGTTTTTATTGTTTTCTTCCGTTTGCCTTCCCAAATTTTTCTGAACAATGTGGTTGTGGTTGATGGGATTATTAATTGCCATTGTATAGGCTATTTATTTTCCAATGATTTTTTTTGAGACGGTACTCGCCGGTACGCCTTACATTTACCTCTTAAGAAAAAAATGAAAAAAAAACTCCCCACTCTCTACCCGAAACATTGCATAGACCTTATTATAAAAAATATCACTATATAATTCTGTAATAGTTCCGGATAGAAAGAGCTGGATAAAACTAAATAAGAGGGGTTATCCAAATGTCGAAAACTACGACGAATCTAACCATAAAATTTAGCTTTCATTCTTCAAATTGCCCTCACTTGAAGATCTATCAACTTCCCATTGTTAAAGTTATTGAGAAATATGATCTCATAGGAAAATATAATCTGGCTCACAATACTTTATTGATGTTGAGCTGATCATAATATCTATTTCCCATATTTAGGATACTCGGTATTTACTCGGAAAAGTTCCATCCAAAATGCGCATCTATTAATGCCAGCAGTAGGTTTGATGACGTTCCAAAGAAATAGAAGTCGTAAATCTTATTGCAAAGAAAGATTCGACTGAAAGGATATGGTAGAGCTTTGAATTGCCACTGAAATTGATTACGGCGAGAAATTCCTTCTTGAAATTGAGTCTCGTTCATTTCTTAGTCGATTGAAATTGAATGCGATTTTCTCATTCTCCGAGATGTTTTTTCTATCCATTAAATTCATTATTTATCACCACGCTATCCATGCCATGCTATGGGTTCCCTTGGCAGTAATTCCCGACAGCTTTTTTACTTGGAGACAATCTTATACAAAGTACAGCTACTGTAGTAGCTTCTCTTCTTGCTTGACTCCTTAAATATTCAGGCAAACATGTATTTTTTTCTTTACATTACAAAATTAATTATAGTTATTCTATTGCTTCTACTCAATGAAATTGAGAATAATATAATATTGAGAACCATTTTCTGATAGAGTGAATTAATTTTTTGATTAAGATTTTTTCACACATATCTTATGAAAAATTAGACTATCTATAACTAAAACGTCGAATTTTATGGAGCAATTCAGGCTTTTCACCTACTGCACGGTAGGTACTTCTTTCAACCAATGTATACCAATAAGTTTCTAAAACTCATCGATTTTGACTAATTACCATATCACAAACTTGAATCGTCAGCTCTTGGAAAATTGAAACTAGAAAATGTTATATTATATTTTATAAACTTTATTTACAATTGAAATGAAACAGTGGACTTACAAAGATCTATTAGATTCTTAATAATTGTTTTTTAATAAATGATTCTTAATAAAACTGATCACTTATTCACATCGTAACAATAATTAACAATTTTATATTCCCAGCCTGTAGGTGTGCGAGAATCATATGAATTTGAGCCTATCATTCTGTCATTTTTGAGCCTATACCAACTCTCTCACCCACATCATTGAAGTAATGCTGCTTCATAACATAATACCAAAGCTTTTGTTAAATTTTTAAAGAAGAACATCAGTAGTCTAGTAAAAAGAATGGGTTGGATTCTTTCTTGTAGAATAATTTAAAATCTTCCCCATAGTAAATAACAGATATGTAACTGATGCAAGCATAAAGAGCTCTGTAGCTTCGTTGTTCTCACTTTTTTAAATCCGAATGAATTATTACTTTAGATGAGAAAGTATCATTTTTAAGATAATGATTAGAGACATTTAAATCATCTTGAAGAACAATAGAACTGTCAAGCATCTGTTACAAAATTTACTAAGCCCAAAGCGTTTTTGTGGAGATTTCCAAGGAGTCCTTTATTCAAAAGGTTTTTTAATAATGAATGTCATCATGGATTCTATAGAATCATATCTATACTTCAGTATTGCTCTCTCTCCATAGATAACTCGGCATTAATGCAAGATAATTGGGACATTTTTTTTACTAGTCTTTCAACTTGTTCCAGATTGTACTCTCTTTACAATGTGTTGAAGATAGTGCGCCATGTTTAGCTATTATCGGTAATTATTCTCTCAATCTTCGATGTTCCAAGTTTTATCAAATTGAGTTTCTTGATAATTCTGAGACGATGGCTGCTCCATATGGAACAATAGAACAAAAAGTAAGTAGGGCATAAGATAATAATGGATAAGGATTAGTGTTTATAAACTTGTTGGAAGTGAAGGCTACATGAAATTGGAAAAGTTCAAAATTTCCGTCGGGATAGGAAACCTCAAAAACGGGGAACAACAAAAAGAGTAAGAAATCAATATATTGTTGTTCAAACAAACGAGTAGATACAACAATATTATGGAATACATCCAAACAGGAAAATGTCCAGGACAAAAGCTGCTTGTATAACTCTCAGCAAGTCTTGATCCAACTTTGTTCTTCACTATAACTCATTTCCAAAGCGTCTCTCTCTCTCTCTCTTTCTCTTTCTCTTTCTCTCTGTTCTGGAAGAATATTGGATTTTTCAACTTGGATTTCTATTCGGTGCAATAACAACTTGCTTGAACTAACTGAAACCGATTTCTTTTGGGAGCACTTCATGCAGTTCCAGATTCCAAAGAAGCGATGTGCTAAATTTTCATCGTACCGGTACATCGGGAGAAAATGAAATATCACCTGAAACAACGACATAGGAAAGCGAAGGCACCATTCAATAAGCTTGATAGTTGAATATGAGATATATACGATAAAATATATAGAAAGTTATTGTAGAAGGTTTACAAGTTACAAAAGAATTGGTAATGTGCCATGTGATATTTTAACTAGAAATATTATCGCATGTTTTTATTATTAAGGGATGAGTCTTATTATTCCAGTCAACCCACAAATACAGGAAATACAATCATGATTGAATTTAAACTTGACTAAATAGCTGAAATGAAGAAATAATATGATTTAGGTCCATGGCTGCTCAAGATGCTGCACTGGTAGGAGTATTATTGTTAATGGATTTTTTAAATGTCTGCCTGCTGGTGTGAAGTTGAATTCTTTCAATCACTCTGGAGATATTCTATTGTTTTTATTCCATCATGTATCAATACGAAATAATGTTTTCAAACATCCTTTCATTGAGATGCTCAAATATAATTGAAAGTCACATACGATCACATTCCGATTACATTGAAAGCTATATTGCATTATTTTGTTTTTAATTCCACATGGAAGTGGATTTATCTGTGAACTTATTCATTGATTTGACTCATGCCCGGTTTTACCTAGTTCAGTCAAGACATTCGAACAATCAAGTCGGGTACGTTTTACAGTGTGCACTGAAATGATCGATAGTAATAAATTATTGCCAAAGAAATCATAATATGTCCCAGTGCACTCGTCGTAAACCGTACCTAATTTTGCCATGTTCAAATGTCTTGACCAAGTTTGGTGAAACCGGGCATTAATTATTAGGCTATTCATCATTCAGGTCATACATATAGGTCAGACTCAATAAAGGTCATAGAGATGATGAGTTAATTCTACATATTATACGGGATTTATTCATTCAAGTGAATTATTGGATTGATATCAGTGAGTTCTTTATTGTTCATAGCGACGATTCGTTCAAAATACGAGCAGTTCACACTTCATTCGCATCTCATAGGTGATGATAATAGTCTAATGCAGGGAAGCTGATTTCTGAACAGTGAGCTTTTCCAACGGTGAGAGCCTTTTCATTCTTCAGCGCCCAAGTTGATTGGACCTCGCGTTCTGCCAAATTAATAGGTGTGGCAAGCAGCCAGAAGTGCTCGTTTACAGCTGCTCTTCTTCAATGTTTATTGCGGGTTTTGTATTATCTACTCGTTTCTTTGGGTATTTTTGTGGCCAACCCCTTTCTTTACTACGCTTTGGAATTGGAAGCAATTAGCTACTGAGTTTCTCTGTATATAAAGTTACCAATTTTATGCTAGGATCTGTCAAGCTCGGAATGTACCTGAGATGATGGATTTTGAAAATTGTGCGAACACTCATGGCCGGCTTCTCCAAGCTCGGTCAAGACATTTGAAAATGATCAAACTGGGTACACTTTACACGCGTGCTCTGTTGTTCACAATAGTTACTATTGCCACAGAAATATAATAAATTTAGTGCTTAGTGAAACCAAACATTATGCACTGATGCATAGGTCTACTTGCGTATACTGTACAAAAGAGCACACATTGTACATTATTAGGGAGGTAGTTCGACTAGATAAAGAATCGATGAATATTTGTTATGTGAGAAGGACGAATTCAAGAGTTGAGAAAAGGAGGAACAAGATTAGTCCCAGGCAACAATCTATACATACTGTTAGTATTTTATATAGATCGTTGATCCCAGGTAGAATTGGAAATATTCTTTGAATACTTTCCTTCCTTTATCCGATTCTTTGTATATCGAGTGGGAATATTCCCAATAGGCCGATGTTGAGGAAAAATGTCCAATTACGAATTGCAAAACTTGAAACGTAGTTTTATATTGGTATTCTTTTTGAACAGGCAAAGCTGTCTTGTCCAGGACTGAGAAAACTCATATAAGATGTGGAAAAGTTTGCAAAGCTCATAGAAATTGTTTGTCTGAGACATGTGAAGGGAAAAGCCCAATATCAAGAGAGCGTAGCGGGTGTCAGCTTTCAAGTGGGGCCTGTGAAGGCTTCTAGAGAGTGGGAGATTCAACAGCAAATCGATCTGCGAACAGATAACGCATCACATTTACTACGCTCTTATGTTACCCATCTCATAAAACTACGAGCTGTAGAATAGATTTACAGCTTTAGCCCTCAAGATCTAGCCTACATTCATAATTACAATATTAAGCAATGAGAGAATGACCTTGAAACGATAAGTATTATGTAGGTAGTTCAGGTACTCTACAGGCGTTAAGGCTATTTACCTGAAGTACCGGTATGCCAAATATCATCATTGTTGAAAAGTCGAAAGTTCATCTAAAACATTATGGAAGAAATTTCACGAAACATTACCTTATAAAATGAAGTGAGACGACGTGATTTACACAGGTTTAGAACACAATAATGATGCTGTTCAGTCAAGGCTCAGATCACTAACATCATCCCAAGTGCTGTATGAATAAAGTCAAAAACCACAACTTTATAACGACATCTCAAAGCAACAATTTCAATACTTTATTTTCTCATCACAATGTATGAGTAATCTTTATCTCAACAGAAATTTGAATCAATTGTACTTCCCCATTATACTGTATAAGAAAACTTGGATTACAAAATTGGAATTCCAATATTTCAGATTGTTCCAATAAAATAATAATAACAACAACTATTTCGTATATTTATATGGAAAGCATAATATTATTCCTTCTTGCATTGATCAAGACATTTTGAAACATTTTTAGAGAATGGAAATATTTTAATGGAAATTGAATAAAAATTGGAGGAGTGGAATTTAAATGAAAAATTATGTGGGCAATGAATTTTTCTCATGAGTAAATACGAAATCGATGGGCATAGATTGAATGGTTGAAGTGATTCGCCCATGATAACATGATTATAACAATTCATTATTATACACTAAAAATGATTTTGTTATATTATGTGAATCAATAACAATCCAGCTTTTTATTTGTTATCGAACACATCTCATACAAATAGAGTTACTGTCCAGGTATCAGCATTTGGAAACAACTATGTACATCAATATTCTATTACAGTTATAACTAACACGAGTTAGGGTGTGAAAATCAATTCACTTCAACGTTAGGTCCATCAATAATTCAATGACAGTCAACTTTTCAGAAAAACTCACCTTTGGCACTAGTTATTCAGGGCGATTTTTAGGCCAACTCGCAGCGTTACTGTGGTTCAAACACCTGAGTCGAAATCGGAGTTTCTCTAATTGGATTGAATAGCCTTCCTTAGTTCAATAATATTAACATTGGAGTAGACGTTGGCTTCCAGACGCAATCTGAGTTGAGTTTAGTCTTTTCCCCGCAGTCTCATCGAGTGGAGTGTGCAAACTGGAGAGTGCTTCTCTTGACACAATTTGCCCTCACACAGTGCGAATAAGAGGTTCATGAGTTTTCAATTCCGCAAAGTACGTTTTAGCTGGAGCCGAGAGTTTTCAATCAGCCAAAGGTCACCAGCTACTCTCAGAGTGGAGCCGTTTTGACCATTGCAATCACTACCGCTGCAAACCTTATAAGGCGAGGGCAACTTTATGTTTGTTCCCTCCGGGGAAATAGCTCAGTAAAACTGTTCGACCGGCTCAACTCTTCTATGACTCTATTCACAGTTGCAGTTGTTGTTCACGACTTTTCTATTTTATTTGCTTAGAGAAATTGTGAGTGAAAGATAGTGAGTGAGAGAAAGAGAGAAAAACAGAAGGATAGAAAGAGAGGAAGTTTAGATTGGAGTTATTTATGGGAGAAAGAGAGAGAGAGAGAGTTTGTGTTAGAGAGTGAGTGTGTGAGAGAGGGTTGAGAAACAGAGAGATAGAGAAAAGGTGAGAGAGACAGAGCAAGAGAGAGGAATTGGTGGAATATTTATTATTGAATACATATTACATTATTAATAAAATTGCCTGTTGTTAAGAAATCCATTTTGACAGTATCAAAATATTTTACAAACATCTATATCCCAAAGAAAATGTAGAAACAATAAATCCAACAGTTCTAGGATAGAGTTTCTATGTAACGGCTCATCATCTAATGGAGAAACTTCATTTGTTGGTATCTTTCAGGAAATTGAAGTACGTATAAGTCGTTTGCAGCACCTAAAAAATATAAATTAAAAATTCTATATTCTTTAAATTAAATATTCTATTCGAAATGGACGTTACAGAAACTCTTCAAATTCACATTCTCCTTCAACATAGATGAAGGAGAATACTCAACCTGTTTGTGAAATGATTTCGTAAATAGAAATAGATGCGCCATCTTATTGTAAATGATGGCATTAGTTAATGGCCGAAACATGACGTGACAAAATAGTTTAAAAGGTACTCAGATTAATATTTTTATTTATAGAAAAAGAGTATGAAAATCACAATATGAAGCATGAAGGATCGGTTGAGATTCGATTAGATCAATTGATTTTTGATTCTACCTCAGTTTGACTAGCATGCTCATACAGAAAGGAAAATAGCACGTTATTACAGCAGGAATCTTGGTTACCTTCATGAAAAATGTGTTCTTCACTGACACCAATTCAAAACAATGGAATTCAATACTTTGAGATGATCGAATAAGCATGATCAATAAGTGTTTCTTATACCACAAAGGCTTCTCAGTCCAGTTGCATTCGTAAATTGATTGATTCACAAGTTCGCCCTGCAAATGTCAAATCGAGGTAAACACTATTTCGTACCCTACACAGAATCTACATGCATTTTATCTATGAATATCAATGTAATATTAAAACTTCTGCTTTCAGAGAGACAGTGAGTAGTCAAATTTCCGAACGAGTCGGGGGATATTAGTTCTTATTGCGCTCATTACTCTGGGATCACCAGATTCTGACGGCCGACAATCGTTGATCCAGCTGGTGACTCACTCGTGTTGTCAGCCCGGTAGTCAATCCTGGTGTTTCTCTTGTGTCCCAGCGTGCTTTAGGCCGCCATTGTATGGTCTCTGGCGACCCACTGGTGGCCGAGACTGGTGACTGAATGTAAAACGAGCTTTATAGGACTTCCTATAGATTATTACACTTTACTACCAATTCGGAATAAGATTATTTATTTATTTTATTTCCTAATGAAATAAATTTAATGAGAAATATTTATTCATTATAATGGTTGAATTGTGTCATTTCATTTTCAAATTGATGGCCATATTTACTCCATGTGGAGTATTAGGCATTCTTATGTAGGCATAAGATGCCTACATACTTTGTGTGTGATCACATTGGATTCGTATTATGTGCAAGTGAACACTTGATTATGCATGACCAAGCTTGCAGGCAAGCAAAAATATCTGGAACTTGATTATTCTTTATTCTTTCTTATCCTCTATTCTTTATTGATCCATACATAAGTACATCATCAAAATGATAGGGAGAGAAAAAAGAAGGTAACCTTGTGCTATTCCTCTCCAAAATTTAGATAAAGTCACACATAGTTCGAAATAGGTTAAGTAGGAACAATCAAACTAGTTCGAAATAGGTTAAGTAGGAACAATCAAACTTGCGGGTACGTTTAGCTAGATGCAAGTCACAACGTGTTTCAATGACACTTTTCTAATTTTATTTTCGGCTCATGCATGATTCGACTTCCTATTGCACATAGACGCATTCAATCTCGATAATCATCGTGACAATATCGACAATAGAACTCAATGAGATTTCCACTCTACGTTTACAATGCACTCAGTTCTAGGTATACCATAAAGGTTTCATGAGGTTACTAATAATTGATAAATCACTTGTCTTGTACTTTGAAGTTTTCTTCAGAACTTACCGCATCAACAATTTTTTGTCCGTATATAGAAAACGCGTAAAGCAGAACCAACGCAAAAGATAGCTGGATGACATATTTTGATTCTCTCATCTGTAAACATCAAGCACTGTTAGCCTAAATATTATGATCTTTGCCCATGTATTAGTCATATTATTTAATGTTTTAAATTTTAATTGTGTAGATGTAAGAAGTAATTTTTTTACAAGAAATATTGGGCAGAATAAACCATAGACTAAGTAAACATAGATCTGTAATAAAACTTTAAATTCTTCTTTCATTGCTCTGCAGTTGTATTAGATAAATGAACTTATACAGTACCTATTACAAGAATTCGAATCATTTAATCAAACAGACGAATTCAAATTTTCTATTCTGGAGTGTTATCATGAAAAGCACATACATTATGTCAGAGAAATTCTTATGAATCACATTAAGGTAAGTTGGAATGAATTACTAGAGATTGATCTCTTTCTTATAAATTCAAAAAATATTCTTCTCATAAAATGAAATGAATAGAGGTAGTGTTTCAGCGGAATCAATTTCACCAACCTCCACAATGCTGTAGATGTACGTACAAGCTTGGAATGTAACAGCAAAACTGAAGCCAAATATTAGAAATCGACAGTGCTCGTCGAAGCTCGAATGAATTCTGCAAAATAAAGTGAATAAAAAATTATACAAAATTCAGTAAAAATATAGTAATAAGTAAATTAATGATATAGTTGCATAATATAGTAAAAATATAGAAATTACTATAACTTATATTATGATTCAGCTAAGAAATGTGAAGATTGTATACCATATAATGGTATGGGCTAAAAAGTAGTTGGATAAGAGAGATACGGAGCAGTAGACATAGATGAAGGAAAGCAAATATTATTGTCGATGGAAAAAAGAAAGTAATCAATTTCACTGTGCGTCACTCTGGCATTTTCACCACTTCCAATGTCGAATTGGAAACTGACGAAATCTTATTATAGCGAAACCCAAGTGGATCATATTATAAAAATGGCTATAAATTATAAAAATATGGTAAGAAGTTTGCCGGGCCAGCAAGTAGTAAATGTAATCATTTTATTCTACAAAGTGTATTCATATGAATTATGAAGCACTTGTACTATGTTCAGTGTACAATGTATGCTATGTAATAAACAGTATTCATAAATAAAAATAGAAATCTAAGTACCCTTTTTAAAATTGGTCATTCACAACATGGTTCGGCAATATGATGAAGAATCATATAATCAAATAAGTCTTGATGATTGTAGGTTTATCAATACTTGATAATGGCATCTTATAGCCGAAACACGTTGTGAATAAACAATTTTTAAAAGGGTACTTGAATTTATATTTCTATTTATATTAAAGAGTAGCCCTAGCGGAAAAGTATTCATAAACTATGCAAACAATAAATAATACTATTCCAAACTCAGTCTTTACATATATGCCACTCAACATTTCCATACAAACCACAATCATTTTTTTTTCATTCTAATCCCCCACTTTTCATTGATCTAAGCTTCTTTATTTGCAAATTCGCTTCTACGTTTCATTCATCAACTAAGTTATCAATGGTTTAAGCCTGTTTATCAGGACAGTAGGCTACTATTTATAGCATTAGTGCCTCAGTTGATAATTCATTTGATACGTACCTGAGTATAGTCTGATGGTATGCAGTCAATTGTTTCATCATAAATTTGAGTCTGATATCTTCCAATAATTCCAGCTTATCAAATTCTTGAATGTATGAAGAAAGTAGCTCGAAGTGGTAACTGATGTTATGGAATATGAAGATACCACTCATAGTGAAAATATATGACAGAAATATGTTTATCACATAGAAATAAGTAGCGAAAAGATTGAGAGCCAGTTGCAGTTGCCAGCAGGCGTGTCGTTCAGGGTAATGGAAGTTGATGATGACTGGTAGGTGGTTCAGTTTCTCGTAGTCATCTTTCATCACCGCGGAAATCACCAGCAAAATCGAATAGATCATCGGCACAAATGCCATGGCCGAATTACGAACCAACAAAAATATTAAGAAGTTGCGACAGTATTTCTTCACATTCAAGCTGTTAGCAACTCTGAAGTTCCTATCAAAAATGGAAAATTGAAATAGATATTAAAATAAATTGTCTATAGCATGTATGTTTCAAGCTTCATATTACATATCTCATGAGTTGAATCATATCGTCTATTCTTCACGTGGGATTTTCCATATATTGTCACTCAGGTTATATCAACATGCAGAATTGATTGAATTTATGTAGAATGATGAATGATGATTCTCTCATTATTAGTCATCCAATCTACAACCATAGCTCTCATTCAAGTACATATCAACATTGCGAGTTGTGCTTGAAATATAAATGAAATTATATTTTTAATTTATTGTAATGGCAAAACTTAGAATCTACCGAACCAAAATTATCAATGGGATATGAATTTGGCCTACTGACTAGTGATTCTTGAAAGTACAAGATTAGCCTTTTTTCAGTTCTTTCTTTTAGTATCACCATCTTTCTATTCAGCAAGAGGAAAATTTCCTAGTTAGAAAAGCTTGATAGCAATCAAGGATTGATGAAGAGTCGAAATTAATTCTAAATAATTTTTTCTATAGATGATGTTTTCCCTAAAAATATTCAAATTACCCAATTATTCAACAATATCTTAGATTCAACTTCACCTGTTTATCTCATCAAATTGCTGAATCTCGATTCGGCCGGAAAACTGTTCGTCCATGATATCGCAGAATTTCTCGAGCACTCGCCCATCCTGGCCCATAATAATGAAATAGATCAGAATGAGCAGCAGACTCTGCAGGTCTCTCAGGCAGAGAATGCGACTCTCAAGGTCGTGCCACTTTGAAGACATGCTCATGAGGATGTTGACAATGCAAGCCACTAGTAGCAGGATGTGGCATGCCACCCGACTATTCTTGATGCCAGTCGACTTGAGTGCACACGAAATGGAGCGCATGTGCCTGATGTCTTCGATTTGTTTTTGTGCATTTGGCTGCATGAGCAACAGGTAAAAGTAAATGATTTGATTGGACAGGAAACCTGATTCATAGCGATAATAGATACTATGGATACAAATTTTTAGAGATTCTATCGATAGTAAATAATTTATTCATTTATTTGCATAAATACACACATGGAGACAACTGGTTAAACCCTTGTATGTCTCCTTGAAGCATTACAACATTCTTCATTCAAAAATTAGATTTAAAATAAATAACAAGCTAAGAATGAAACAAGAGTGAAATAAAATAAAAACAAAATAGATTAAATAACAAAAAAAGCGTCTTAACAATAGAAATATTTTTTTTTATAAAAAATTCTATCTTAAATTTATTGCTGAAACTACTTTCCAGGAGAAAAGATGAGAGGTGGAAAAATATGCACTTAAATATCTTACATGGGCACAAACCATGTAATACAGAACAAAGAATCATATGGACACTGAGATGAAAAAAAATTCATAAAAAGAAAAATGTAAAGAGGAAAGCTTCACTGTCTAATGTCTATATAGATATAGACAGATTTACTATCTATATAAACATATCTCCACTAAAAAAACCAATTTGGTCATCTCTTGTTTGAAGAATTTGGGATAAATATTCCGTATGTCTCCAGTTTTTTGTCACAAATATTGAGCTTTTAACAAATATTAGATATGCCTTTTCTTACTAATAAAGATCTTACTATGAAATATCTTTTTCTCCTATTGGTATAAGGCAAAGTATTATCTTCAATTACAGAAATCGAGCTATATGAAATATCCAACGAAAAATTTGAATTTTACATGTTTCATGAGATGTGGTGAGATTATATTGAAATACGGTAACGTTATTTTGAGATCTTTGAGAATTTAGAGATCCTTAAAAAATCTGGGCTGACCTTCAACCAGGGCCCTGATCCATGATACAAGCTAATAGTTGAATACTTTCCTATTTTAACAACCACATGACTTCTGTGATATTATTAGTTTGTATTTTTACATGCAATATGCCCCAGGAAGAAAACAATAATATAGACTATTTTCAACAATTCTTAAGAGTCACCTCAGTCAAGTAAGGTTTGGCTTCCATTCACTTGTATTATTGTAACTGTTATTGATTGCTTTGACCGGAGAAGCAAACTGTTATTAGCTAATAGGTTTGTATTTGAATATGAACTTGAATTTAAATACTTAGAAATGCCCACTTCTGTAGCTAGAAGATCTGAAAGCTGGCAAATATGAATTCAAAAGTGTACATAAGTTCAAAGTAGCAAGTGATACCTTGACATATACTTGGATGGAGACACGAGGAAACTGAGTTACGAAATATAAATAATTTTTATCGAACCTATTAAAGTTGAATACTCAAGAATATAGTCAATGAATGTCATGAAATGTACTTCAGTCACCTAAATAACAACTGTTACGTTGATTTGACATTTACGGATTAAAAAGACTCGAAAACAAAACCGAAATACACTTGATATAGTTTCGAGAAAAATTTCTTACACATAAATAATCTATCTGTCATTGATATAATTTATTTTATGATTACTATATATGATATCGTCTAAAGAAGAATTTTATATCTTTAATTACTTGTTTAAAAAGTTCCAGTGTTTGTTTATATTTTGATTCAGCCTATGTATTTTGATCTTATCTTGTGTGCTTTTGTTTTTGAATAAATTTAAATTGATATAAAATGATTAGAAATGCCCGATTACAAGAAATATACAATATATAAAATTATTGAGAGATCCTACAAGATAATATTACGAGTAGTTCAAGTTTCATAGGAATAATCTGCATTCACGCAATAAATGCGGGAAGATTGCAGGAAGAGATGCTTATAGCGTAGATAAGATAAATGTGGGAGAGAACTGTCCAGGGACAGAGAGAAGAGACGTTCAACTCTGAGAGTCAACTGTCCAAAAAATGACTTTGGTGGGACAGAAATGTTGGAGTTAGAATGTTGATTGTTGGTGTTTTTTTTCATGGAATGATTCCAATCCAATATTTTCGGGATGACTTGGAGATATTCGGGATCAGTTGTTCTTGAGAATTATTATTGAACTCTTCATTTTGAAAAAATGGGATACTGAAGCCACTATAGTCGCAAGTTTCTTGCAATCCACTTATTCGGTGCGATAAAGCATTCAAATACTAATCTTTCTCTTCTTTTATCTATTCAGGGTTTCTTGAGAAATGTCAATTTCACTGGGAATATTTTGATGTAAAAACACCTTGGTATAAAATTGGAGGAACTCTTATTTCTTGGCTAATAACTTGAAAATTATAATCATTGTGGAATTCATCTAACAAATTATGAGAGCAGATGAACAGAACTGTTGTATATTTCAAGTGCAACCTGAAAATGTCTACGATAGTGAATGATATATAGCTGCTTTATTATATATTATATGGCTGCCAGGTTTTCAAAGATGACTCATATTCAGATGAGATCTAATGAAACTGTTTATCATGCACTATTTGAATTTCATGACTATTTTTACACACATTAGGACATTAAAGCTGCGTTTACACCGGAGTTAATAACACGAGTTATTAACAAAAAGTTATTAACTTGACTGAATCGTCAAAAATTTCTCTTGACAAAAGTTAATAACTCATGTTTCTAACAGAAAATTCCTTGTTATTAACAAGATCTTGTTATCAATATAATTGACTTCCATATGATTACATTCAACTAGAGTATTCATATGATATAACAGCCTGAATAAAAAGAAAAAAATGTCTTCAAAATTCAATTGAAACATGTGTGTGATCATTAACATAATGATCTTAATCTGATCTAATGTAAATGAATTATAGTGCGTTTACACCAGAGTTTAAAACAAAAGTTTTCAACAAAAGTTAATAACATTTCCTTTTGGCTGCTAGTTTTGTTATCAACAAAAGTTAATAGCTTTGTCACGTGTTTTGGCTGCAGCTGTAGTTGTAGGGTAGGGATGCTGGGCGAGGGGGTTGCGGGGGAGATAGTAACCTGTTATTAACAAAAGATAATACGATAAAAGAGGTTTTTGTTATTAACATAACATATTTCCTTTGATCTTTACCGACTCTCGATGGATAACATAAATCTTGTTGATAACAAGGAATTTTCTGTTAAAAACACGAGTTATCAACTTGTGTCAAGAGAAATTTTTGTCGATTCAGTCAAGTTGACAACTTTTTATTAATAACTCATGTTATCAACTCCGGTGTAAACGCAACTCTACATGATGTTATTGACTTTTGTGATTAACATCAGTTGACTATTAACTTGTGTTATTAACTCCGGTGTAAAAGCAGCTTAAGTAAACTTTTAATCAACATTAAGTTCATTCGCAATGACTCAACAACTCTTATTGCAATCATGGTTTTGTGAACATGTTGAAAAAGTACTAAGAGAAAAATCATAAACTTTTTCATTTGAATTTGATAAGATACGTTTGTGTGCTGGCATTGTGACTGTGTTAAATTTCCACTTTTTAAATATGAAAAGAAGTTACCTCATTTTTGTCTATAGATGTCATCAGGAAACGTCAACTTGAATATTATTCTTTGCACAACCAATACACTGCGTGAACCCCAAACCTCAACAATAGTTTATTGTGTTTCGAGTGACTGTCTCAATGAACCATAATAGATTTAATTGGTCGGAAATAATTCCTTATTGGATAATCCAATAGTAGACCTACCTTAGGATATTTCGTATCACATTCTATAATGGGAATGATTCTAAGCAATTTACAGGAATCATATCTTATTCTATAAAGCAAGCGATATTCACGAATCTTGTTTATTTGCGATGTCGTCCTAAGAAACAAGAAAGACTGATTGCATGAACATTAAAAGCTTCTGATTTGTGAAATCTGAGCAGAATCAATCAATACTACCAAACGAATAACACTGATAATGATAATTATTATTAGCAGGCGGAACGCCTCGGCTTATTGAATAATTCATCATTATTCTTTTTTATAAGGCCTTGTTTTATTTTGATTTAGTCTGATTATGCGTATTCGCAGCTCAATGTTCACTGAGAACAATATTTGTGAATGCTTGAGAATATTGTGTAACGCATTTGATCCTTTACTATAACTGATAATTTAATAACTAATAATAGTAATTTCACCAATTATGCTTTTTCTTGCGCATTCTCTCCATCTTGTGTTATCTTTTCATGTTTATCATATCTTATTTCAAATGGTTCTTTAATGTTAGAAAACGTCTTGTTCCTCCCTTTTATCAGATATAATGGAAAATGCATTGCCATAGCCACCTCTAATACAGAGGTGTATGTATTGGAGGTGGCCTTGGCATTGCTCAATCAAAATGATAAAAACTTGAATTCAGATATAGATACGAATATTACTTCCTTCATATGAATTTCTCAAGTAATTTAATAGCATCAATTAGATGTTTGGATATTCTTTGAATAATGATTACTGGATACGATCATCAAAAATTATTTATCGATCAGACAACATTATAGTAACTGGTATAAAGTAATATCAAGCTTTTTTTGTGAGGGTGATGCTGACAGAAGCTATAGAATGGTGCGTTGGTAATCACAAAGATGATGATAAAAGCTGAGTAGACCTACAGCTTCAGGTGGGTTCGTATCCACATAGTTAATTAGTAGATCTGATCGGCGTTTGGCCGTTGAGTCTAATTTTTTTCTACAAAATTAAAAAGATAATATTATGATAGTTTATAGTTGTGGGAAAGATATAAAACACAATCATAAATTAGATAAAAAAGGATTATTCATTTTTACCTGTCACATGGACGTTTGAAAATAAGGAATGTAATGACAATTTCATGAACGAATACTAAGTCTCATACCTATAAGATGTACGTGATATATCATCATTATTTTCGAGTTTAATGTATTGTGAATGACAAAAATCATCATTTATTTATTTTGCAGTTGAGTATTAGCATGGACCACCCAGCCTATTGTGACCGCTGAATTGTGCAGAATTGATGGTCTCCATTGTGACGATTATCAAGCAAGGATGGCCATCAAATACGTTCCTAGTGGCAACGTACACAATGGGGTGAAGAATAAACTTACATTTTAACGGCTTTTATTGGAACATCAACTGTTGGAACTTTCCACCGGCGATAAGCTACGGCATTCTTGGCAACTTTTTGCGCCCGTGAATATCATCTGAACTTCCCCATAAATCTGTTCATGCTTCGGCTATTTCAAAACAAAACGCCAACGTTGTAAAGAGGCTAAACTCCAACTTCCTGGTGAAAATCCGTCCGTCACTTTTTTGTCTCACCGAAAGCAAAAAATAAAAACCTTTGTTTGGTGCTTATGCATTCATACCTGCCCCACTTCCATGTTATGGCAATAATGTCACTTTTTCAGTTTGATGAAAAGATTGTATGGTATGCTTGAGAAATTTTGAATAACAACCAAAATGATCATGCTCACTGGATAAGATATATCTAGACTGTACTAGTATCGAATTAATATTTTTTACATTCTTCTTACCAATCAGTAAAATAATTTCCACTAATAATAAAAATAAATTCAGCAATTCAATGTCATCTTGTATCGATGGTCTAGTGAGTGACACTCATTCAAAGAAAACCCCATCAATAAACTACATTCATCCGTAATTTCAACGATGTTCTTGGAAAATACCTTTGATAATGATCATTTCTATATTGTAGTTTGTAAAAGCATTCAAATTTCATAATTTTTTTCATCATCAGTTGAGATAAATAAAGTTCACTAGAAGCGGATGTTCAAAAGATATTTCAATGCCAAGTTTTCTTCCTCCCTTGGTGAATACTACTATCCCATTTCTAGAACGAGCTCGATAAGCACTAGAATTACTGAAAAAACAATGATGCGGGCGTAAGCGTGCTATCAAATATTCTAGAAAGTCTTGATACTACTTGTTACACTGAACATCGTCACGAATTAGCGAAGAAGCGTCTTGTAAGAAACGAACTACACTTTGTCTGACTTGAATCCTTAAAGTGTAGAAAGGATTGAGAGATTCTTTTGAGCGCCGTAATTAGTATTCTACTCGAAAAGAGCGGGAAAGATGAAACGAATCCATTTAAAAGGAGCCTAGCTGAGATCCTCTCTCCAGAATTTGTTGCTTAAACGATAGCAACTGCCAACCGAGTTGATTGAATCTTTTGAAGTGGGTGTCTTATCAAATGAACGCGGACGCTGTGAAACTGTTTTTAAAATAAGGAAATTGTATATTCGTAGTGCAAAAGAAGCCGGTGCCATCATAACACAGCAAGTAACTGCAAATGGTGATCAAAATGCACAGTTTTAACTTTTGAATCAATATAAGGTTTTCTACATATTGCTTTTAGAATCATTCATATTATCGTTTATAAAATATTGTACTCGTTGATGGTTGATTGTCGTCTATATTTATACTCGAAGTAACTCATCGGCACGTGATATCTATTTACGAATGATATTGATGGAGTATTTTTGAACGATTCTTTATGTTTATAGTCCTGTATATTGTTATGTATATACAGAGTGAGTTATATGTATGGGAACCCTTCAATAAGTTGGAGACTGTTGCAGATATAATACTACAACTTCCAGGATAAGTTATTGGACGAATACTCCACCTTATGACGTACAACTGAATTTCAACCCCTCATAAGGGGGTGACTTAGAAGTTGTAACTCAAATATTTTTAATGTAAAACCCCATAATAATTTATATTCAAATATTTAATCTAAAATACATAATTTTAAAGGCTTTTTTAGAGCAAGAAAGATAACATCAATTAAAATGTTATATGATACTTGTATCAAAAATGGCAGCAGATTAAACTTTATAAATTATTTCTTCAAAACCTAAAACTTAAATCAGCCGCCATTTTTGATAAAAGTATCATAGAACATTCTTATTGATGTCTTTCTCGTTTTAAAAATGCCTCTAAAATGATGTGTCACACAATGGGTGTTTATATTCAAAATATTTGAGTTACAGCCCCTCATTTCTTTAAAAACTAAAACTTCAATCAGCTGCCATTTTGGATATAAGTATCATAGAACATTTTAATTGATGTTATCTTTCTTGTTTTAAAATGGCCTTTAAAACGATGTACCACACAATGGGTGTTTACATTTAAAATATTCTAGTTACAACCCCTAAGTCACCCCCTTATGAGGGGTTGAAATTCAGTTGTACATCAATAGGTAGAGTATTTGACCATCAACTTATCCTGAAAGTTACAGTATTATACAATAGACTACAATAGTCTCCAACTTATTGAGGGGTTCCCATACATATGACTCAGTCTGTAAACGATTAATAAATGATGGTTAAGTGCATTTGAGGTGTAGTCTACCTGTATTCGTTACTCGTGGGGTGGAAGGGGAAAGGTCACATGAAGATTTTATCTATATGCTTTCATACCGGTACTTCAAATGTTTTTATCATTGCACAGCAATTAGTAGCATCGATCTTCACCGCGACCGCGACCTACTCGTTGTGCTCGCACATTTATTGATGAGCCTCAAACCACGGAATAAACAATCTAGAAGTTGAATTATAGAAGCTGCCTCTGCTTATACCCTTAAGTTATCACCGTATAATAATCATTGCAAATAAATGAATAGAACTAGGGACTTCTGTATTATAATACAGTAGTAATATTCCAACAGTTGGTTAACTGCAATTTGTAATAAATTTTTCATCTTCTTCAGTCATGCTATGAAAAACTGAAATAATATATAAATATATAATTGTTCCATGGAAACCAAGGATAATAATCGATAACCAGCTCACCATTTTCTTTAAAAAAATGATTAAAACTTATCGGAATCTTAAAAAATGTTGACCTTATTATCGTGGAATTTCTACTGATGAAATAGTTTTGAGTATGATTATTACATTTGTTATACATTCAAAAGCTTTATATATTCAAATGATTCTATGTATTTTTCATAAGTTTGAACATCTTTTATCATTAATTTAGCTTATAAACTCAGTGAGCATCTTTCATCTCAGCAATAACCGTCAACTTTCAATCACATTCATATTTTTAAAACCAGTGAAAATTCTTAGATGTTATGGCTTTGTTAGGTGATGAAGAGGTACCTACGGAAAAAAGGAGAGAGACTCAGTGAGTGTGAGTGTGGGAGGAAGAGAGAGAGAGAGAGACTCTGAGAGAGGCGAGGAACTCCAACATGTATTCTGCATCCTGTCCCTCATTACTGTCCGGTGTATTCATGCTCAATGCTCATCCGTTCTTCCAGCTTCTGATTCCTGCCCGGCATCTCCCATTCTTATCATTCTTAAGCTGCACGTTATCATTGTGGGGTTTGTGATGTTCGACGATGAGGGAAACTATCATTCCCTCATTAATTCTATCCTTTGGAGCGTGTTGAGCAGGTTTTTGATGGCGTTGGTCGTATTGGTGATATCTCTCACAGAAACGAAACTATGGAGAAATTCTTCTGCACCAATTAGTTTTTAGTATATACCCATCAAAGAGATCCGGGGATGTAAATTATATATGATTGGACAGTAGACTTTGTAACATGGCAGATGTGGCAATTGACAAAAAGAATAATTGAATTCAAAGTCTGAATATCATACTGCAAAACAAAATATTCTTATATATCTTGAGACTTCATGAAATATAACTTTTGATATGATATTATGGAAATTAGTATGATTAGCAGATAATGTGGAAGTTTTTTTTTTAATAAAATTCTTTCTGATACACTACCATGAATTTGAAGTTCAAGAATAAGTATTAGCTCGTGAATTGAAAAAAAACAGCCTTATTCCCAAGTACAATAGTTGCTCTTCATTGAAGTTTTTCATCTTCGCAGAAGATTAATACTTTCTCAACCCTAACGCTGTTGCTTAGAGTGCTCGTGTTCAAGGTGAGAGGTAGGAGCAAGTGCCTAATTCGATCGGGGAGACGCATTGAGACGAATGTTAGAAACAAGAGTGAAGGCATTAATTGTAGTGGCACATGGGACATTCCTTTTCAATTTGCTGGCAAGTGGTGAGAAGCGGAGGTGAGACGGACGTTGGGTTGCTGATCGTTATTCAACTTTCCTGTGAAATTCAATTCCGATTCTGAATGGAGCAAGGAAGGACGGCTCCAATGCCCTTTTCTCTGGCCTATTCAAGAATTCATGCCATTCACCATTCAATTGAATTTCTCAATGAGGACTATCAAACGAGAAAACCTAGCTTCAAGTATTATTAAAGCAGACAAGTAACTCAAGCTCACTGCCTCTTTACCGTACTTACTTCTCTTTATAGATCCGATTAACCTAGAATAAGTTCTCGTTCTATAATTTTGCATTGCTAACTTCCTATGCTGCTCCTTGTGAATACAGTAGCTTATTTCGAAGAGGCTGGTTTAATTCTAGCTAATTTGTTTTATGCTAGTGAATAAAAATAATTTTCTACGACTTGAAATAGTCCCAAGCACTTCTATTGTTAAAACTAATTAAGAAACTGGCAAATCGAATTGAGAAACTCAGTAATATTGAATGTCAGTTTCAATAATAATCATTACTCCCCTATAAACATGAGTTGCAAGTTGATTGGTGACGGTTAATTGGTTCTGGTGATTGATAATGGTGCAACAATAGAGACTCATTCATAGAATATTTTAAATAAATAAAGTAGTCAGGCCAATTACTAGTCGTTTCATACAGTGTTGAATAATATGCCAACTTATCTCTTTACAGGAAAAAATGTTCAAAATTATTTACTAGTAGTTCGAAGATCAGTAGAATTCGCTACACTCACTAAAATCACTACTGACACACGCCCGCCTATTCACACACAACACACATACAAATTGGATTTAGAGTATGATGATATAAATGCAATAGGATCGGTGATGGACGCTGACAAATAGAAGTTCTTTACATTTTTGAGCTAGGATGCACGGTTGAAGAGATAAAAAATCAGAAACTTGAAAGGTGTGTCTTGGGGGTGGTGGGAAATGATTGAATTATAAAAAAATCAAAATTTTCAACATTTAATGTATGAAATAAGACCGCCTTGGAGCGCTGGAAAATAAAAGTTTCTTACACTTTTGAGCTAGGATGCACGGCTAAAGAGATAAGAAATCTGAAACTTGAAATTTGGGACTTTGGGAGGGGGGCGGTGGTGCTATATCGAATTCTAAATTTTAAAAATTTTGAGCATGTGATATATAAAATAAGACCACCTTGGAGTGCTGAAGAATAAAGGTCCTCTACACTTATGAGCTCGGAAGCACGGTTGAAAAGATAAAAAATCTGGAACTTGGATTGGGACTTGTAAAAATAGTCGAATTCCAAAAATTAGAAAATCTTCAACATGTGATACATGAAATGATACCGCTTTGAAGAGCTGAGAAGAATGAGCCCAATTTGAACCTGATCTGATAAAGTATTGAAAAGTTAGGTTGATTTTTATGGTAAAATTTCCGAATAAAAGGCCGCCATTTTGAAACGGGGATGAATTTGAAAATTTTTAATACATACGTTTATGCGCCTTGTTTTAAAGTAATTGTATACCAAATTTTATCCAAATTGGACCATAACTGCGACTGCAACTGCGGTACAAACAAACAGACAAACGCCGATTGACTTGAAACATAGAATTCGCTTTGCTCTTTCAATTATTAGTAGCTTATCAAATACGCAATTATTATAAGATAAAGATCGTAACAATAATAGTACGGTATTATTGGTTGAAATTGACTGATCATATCAACATAATAATATACATTGATGTGGTATTAACCAATCTGAATAATAATAATTATTACAGTAATGTGATTTCTATTTCTGGATAGAAAGAATTACAAATTGTGAATTGGCAAAACATTTCTTCATTCCGAACTAATTCAACGTGATCAAAATATTATCAAATCAATGTGATCAACGTAATCAAATCTACGTGATCACGTTTATTATTCAAATTATCTATAATTTAGGTAATTCAACGTGATCACACTATAATTGTTTAAATTATCTATAATTTAGGGAATTCAACATGATCACATTATTATGTAGATTATTTTAAATAAATAAAGTAGTCAGGCCAATTACTAGTCGTTTCATACAGTGTTGAATAATATGCCAACTTATCTCTTTACAGGAAAAAATGTTCAAAATTATTTACTAGTAGTTCGAAGATCAGTAGAATTCGCTACACTCACTAAAATCACTACTGACACACGCCCGCCTATTCACACACAACACACATACAAATTGGATTTAGAGTATGATGATATAAATGCAATAGGATCGGTGATGGACGCTGACAAATAGAAGTTCTTTACATTTTTGAGCTAGGATGCACGGTTGAAGAGATAAAAAATCAGAAACTTGAAAGGTGTGTCTTGGGGGTGGTGGGAAATGATTGAATTATAAAAAAATCAAAATTTTCAACATTTAATGTATGAAAGAAGACCGCCTTGGAGCGCTGGAAAATAAAAGTTTCTTACACTTTTGAGCTAGGATGCACGGCTAAAGAGATAAGAAATCTGAAACTTGAAATTTGGGACTTTGGGAGGGGGGCGGTGGTGCTATATCGAATTCTAAATTTTAAAAATTTTGAGCATGTGATATATAAAATAAGACCACCTTGGAGTGCTGAAGAATAAAGGTCCTCTACACTTATGAGCTCGGAAGCACGGTTGAAAAGATAAAAAATCTGGAACTTGGATTGGGACTTGTAAAAATAGTCGAATTCCAAAAATTAGAAAATCTTCAACATGTGATACATGAAATGATACCGCTTTGAAGAGCTGAGAAGAATGAGCCCAATTTGAACCTGATCTGATAAAGTATTGAAAAGTTAGGTTGATTTTTATGGTAAAATTTCCGAATAAAAGGCCGCCATTTTGAAACGGGGATGAATTTGAAAATTTTTAATACATACGTTTATGCGCCTTGTTTTAAAGTAATTGTATACCAAATTTTATCCAAATTGGACCATAACTGCGACTGCAACTGCGGTACAAACAAACAGACAAACGCCGATTGACTTGAAACATAGAATTCGCTTTGCTCTTTCAATTATTAGTAGCTTATCAAATACGCAATTATTATAAGATAAAGATCGTAACAATAATAGTACGGTATTATTGGTTGAAATTGACTGATCATATCAACATAATAATATACATTGATGTGGTATTAACCAATCTGAATAATAATAATTATTACAGTAATGTGATTTCTATTTCTGGATAGAAAGAATTACAAATTGTGAATTGGCAAAACATTTCTTCATTCCGAACTAATTCAACGTGATCAAAATATTATCAAATCAATGTGATCAACGTAATCAAATCTACGTGATCACGTTTATTATTCAAATTATCTATAATTTAGGTAATTCAACGTGATCACACTATAATTGTTTAAATTATCTATAATTTAGGGAATTCAACATGATCACATTATTATGTAGATTATTTATAATTTCTGAAATGTTTATCTCCATTGTTACTACTTGGTGATGTAGCAAAGATACAATGATATGAGATATGAGGTTTACTGAAAACTTTCAAAATCAGAAAAGGTTCAAACAATGTACTACACTAACGACATGCAATATAATAGAAAAACCTCAGATTGAACCAGGTAACCTCAAGCAGAAACAATAGATTTTATGACATTTCATGTCTGTGAGTTTGTTATTGCAGTATGGAGTTATTCGTGGTCTAGTGGATAGAGTGCTTGCGTAGCAGCATAGATATCCCGTGTTCGAACCCACTCACAACCAAAAGTTTTTTAACCAGATCACTCCCGTGTTATCGGATGGGCACGTTAAACTGTCGAACCCGGCTGAAGTATGACAGTCTTGAGGCCCATTGACGGCTCAAATTATATATTCAGGCGGTGGGACCTTCCCGCAAGGGACTCTCCCCACCAACAAAAGCCATACGAATTTATTTTTTTATTGCAGTATTGTTCATACATCCCCCTGTTACTCACAGAATGCATAACTTATACTCAAATGCATAAAAATAATAAAACAATGAATAAATGGTATCCCTTTCGATCCATTTTTACTAGCTGGAGGCTTTTTGAGATTAGAAAGTGAGAGGCTGATAGAGGATGGCACATTTTATAGCTTTGAACTACAGGCAGAATATGACCAGTAAAGAGAATATGACTTTGCTGTATAATGTGAAAGTGTGGATGTGTGCGGCCTCATTCACAGTTTGTCGCACGAAGGAAGCGTAATATTTTTTATTTCGGCTGACTCGGCCTTGGTGTAGTGTGGTGCTGGTGCTTAGTAGTATCAGACACCTGTGAAACGGAACAAATGCTTTGACCAGGCAGATACTTTGTCGGCTCTGGTACGATACCCGAGGGATAAACGGATACACGACCATAGATCTAATAAAAAATAGGAATTGTTCGCATAGAGGGATATACGGACTTTGTTCCGGCTCCAAAGGCTGAATAACATGTGTTCCTTATTCTAAGAGAGAATTTACAAGGTAAAGGCTTTTTCTTCATCCTTTCAGATGTGTGGTTCAATGCATTTTCTTCAAATATATAGTGAGAGGGCGAGCTAGCTGAATGTACATCATTACTTATACGCGTACATACCTTGCAACAAACATAAAATGGAATGGATCCATTACATGTGTAAAATCGAAAGAATAAGACTCTGATATTGTCAATACAACTTTCATTTATTCAAAAATTAATTCATAATTCAGGACCAGGTTTCATGGTAAAACCTATCACATCTTCAGCTGAACTAATATGTTTTGTTGATGTTGGAGGAACAGGAAATTCAATTTTAGGGAAGGAGAATGAAAACTGTTAGTGGGAATGGATGGATTAATGATGAAATTATACTATGTTAATATTTGTAGAATGGAAATTCACATTGTAAATGGAAATCTAGTCATCTTGAAAAATTTAAATACATCAAATTTTGTTGGTAGCTTACTGGTGATTGTATAATCATTTATGGTTTTGAAATTTTTCCTCAATTCTAAAAGTTATAATAATATTATAGAATTATGAAAACAATGGACATTATTATTTTACAATCCCAACACATAACCTAAAATTGAATTTCCTGTTCCTCCAACAACAACAAACATATTACTCCAGCTGAAGACCAGTCATGTCAAAATAATTTAACTCCTACAAAAAATAAAATCTCGAGATTAGTCGAATTGGATCTTTTCACAAGTGGAATTCAGATGTAGAGCGTCAAATCTCATCATCTCTACGTCGAGTAAAAGTGCAGGTGAGCTCTGACATGGACTGAAAATTTATTCATCAAACTGAATAGAGCAAACTCAGTTTATTGAAAGTGATAACATTAATAATGTGTTTGCAAGAGAATTTTGATACGCAGGCTAGCCAACCGATCGATCAACTAATTAATGAGATTAGCTTCGGGATGGATCGGGCTCCCAATAGCCTGTGGGATTTCCTGCGGTACCGTGCTTATAATCTCCATGTAAATTAGGTCTATTCACTCAATTCCGTTGTGAATTTATAGTCTCCAAGGAAGCTGAATGGATCGAGTCTTTTGATTTCTTCTGAATGCTTTAATCGTTGTAATCTCCAAAGATAAACATGAACTTTCATTCAATTCCCTCTCTAATACTTTTTATATTCATTATTATATCATATACATACGAATCATTTCCATCATTCGATAATGAACATAGATTGATGGTTTGAATGGAAATCATAATATAACTAGTAGCTTAATCCGATGTTATATAGATTAATTATTGACTTTTTAATATGAAGATGGAATACAGGGTTTTTTTCAGCAACTAGTCCTCCTAAGATAAGAACTTCCTCTATAATCATTCAAAAAACCAATATCAAGTAAATCATGAGTCTATCATTAATCGGGTTTGAAGGTGTTGATGGTATGTAAAGGTGCGTACAGACTTTCGCTCTGCTCCGCAACCGAACGTCACTCCAGCAGAGCGATTGATGATCGACCGGGGAGCAAGAGTGGTTCGACCGGGGAACGCGAGAAGAGCTAACATCTTCCGTAACGTTCTTGATGGGTGCGACTGCCGAGCGGGGGTGGAGCGACTGCGGTGCGATGGAGGAACGAGGGTGGTACGAGGGCGGAGCGTGCTCGGTGCGGGTTGGAGGCGCGTATATGTGTGCGCAGCTTAAGAGTCCAGAATGAGTAATTTATGCGTGAATGAGTGATTGGATGATTTTTAAGTATACTATGCAAGTCATCATTAATCGGGTTTGAAGGTATTGATGGTATTTTGGAGTCCAGAATGAGTAATTTATGCGTGAGTGAGTGAGTGATTGGATGATTTTTAAGTATACTATGCAAGTCAGTACCTTCAACCACTTATTTTTCTGTGAATATGTATCCCACTGTTACACATTTCCGAGATAACGATACGTCATAGTAATGTTAAAAAAAAGTAAAACTGTAGTGTTCACTAGTATCTATTGACTTGTTTCTATATTGGTTGGAGTGAGTTGAATGAAGGTTGTGTTGAATACTTGGATTCCGTGGAAGGCCCAGCTGAACAGAAATTCATTGCAAAGTAGGACTTGGTAACTTAATGTCGTTAATCTACTATTTATCAGACTAGTTCAAGCATTTGGAATATTGAATCAAAGAGCCATTGGTAAGCAATGTTCTCAATGGTATGGTACAGAGAAAACTGTATTTGTATTAAATTTATATAAATCGGAGAAGTTGTGTGAACTGAATTCATACTATACCACGTGAAAACTTTCCATCCATCTATGCAAATAAACACACCAGCTAATAAATCATGATCATTCATGTCATTTATATTCAGGAACTTTACTTAATTCACTTCCCTGAACCAAGCTCGGCTGCAGACCAGAATACATAACAATAAGTCATCGCACAAAACTCAAACGGCAAGAAGTTCGAATGAAAGTGACATGTGATGATGTTATCGTATAATTACGCGATAACTCAGTCGTATTGAAACTTGTTTCGGGGAGCATATACTGCATGTTGAATGTATGCGGGGGACTTGATGAGGGGTGAAGGTAAGGGAGGCATATGCGTAGAACTAGAAATTCGGGTCACAGCGATAAGAGACGAGCGCTTGAAACGATCCTGTCTGGGGTGCCGTTTCTGCCCCCTCACACCCCTGGGAATAAAAGGCCCACATTCCGTCTCCAGATGCTCCACATCAACCCCCTATCTCCATCCCACTCACAGAACACACTGCTCCCTCACTCCTACAATCGCAAGCGAAATTTATGCTCTCAGCTTCAGGTGAGATATCTTCAAACGGAACTACAGCCACCGCGATAAATTTAAGAAAGCGTTACCATTGATATTTTATCTCGCAAATTGCCTTAGCCCTAACCTGCTCCGAAACTGTAAACAAGACTCTGGAGCTGTGAAGCTTTGGGATTTGATTGCTTTTCCTTGATAGATGATTGATTACTGACCCGTGAAAGCTGAGGACGCACCTACCGACATGATGACTTCCGTTGTGTACATCTAGTAAGGAATGATCAATCAAACGCCTCTTCACAGCCAAGTGAGCATCCTTGACGGGATGAACGGAATGTTGTTATCAAATAAGGAATGATAGGAAGGATATGTGATATAGGTGTCAATGCAATAATAATTTGTGTATCAATTGGATGGTTTGCACACTAATGTGCATTATTACAAAACACTGTATTATCTCTGATAGTTATTTAATTTGAATGATAGAGGATAACAAAGTCTCTTCCAATCAATTGAATAAACCTCATTGTATGGAATTCGCAGAGTGGTTTCAATGATTCTGTAAAACAGTCAGATGACAGTTTTTCATACTATTCTCATGATTTGATATATCATGTGTTTTTATCGTTCATTGTAAAAGCTTCTATTTCACTGATAGGCTGATTTCACTGACTAGCTGTTTCCAAAATATTGGCAAATAATAATTTATATGAATTGAAATTAATTTTCACTCAATTGCTCATATCATGTTCTATTCAAATAGAGTATATTCACAATAATTCTTCAATTTTTTGTATTGATTAAATACATTCCATCTTTTACTGCTTCTAACCTACTAACTACAGTCGATATCATCGAATATATATGATGAAAAAGATGAGATACAAAAAAAGAGGATGAAAAGGCAGCTATAAGGAATAGAAATTCAGAATGTGCAGGCCCATTGTATATGGTATTGAGTGATCTTCTAAGATTCGAAAATAGCTGTCAGACTGTACGGCTTCCCTCAGTCTTTTCATACAAGTCTTCCCACTCAGCCTCTAATGAGGTATTCATTAGTAGAGATTATCTTTACTTGGCTTTGTGCGTCTTCCTGGTCTGTGACAGATGATTTGAATTCCAGCAGCATTTTCAATTTCTTCATATCTTACAGCTTTGCAATTCAGCAATGAGTTCTCATTTTGATTTCAAAAAGTATTTATAGTTTCTAGTAACTTCATGAATGAATATGATAATCAAGTTGATAAGATGTTAAAATATTATGAGATTTGAATTGATGATGGAAAACTTGAAGTATTATCGTAGAAAATTAATCTGGCCTGAAATTCGTCCATTAAAAAGAAAAGAGAAGAGATTATTGAATACTGTTATAAAATATGTTTCTCTAATTATTGCTATAGTGGAATATTGTTCATCATCATCTTGTATTGGTTTCTTTTGAATTGAATTGTGTTTTTGAATAATGAAACATATTTATCAATTTTTAATGGTAGTGTGCAATTTAAAAAATGAGATAAAATCAAAAATATCGATTTTTGAAATGAAAATCGCAGAATACAGAACTTTGAAATTACAAACTGACCTTGAAGCTGCATGTACATTTGTTTGAAATCGTATGCCATCCATAATGTGATGATATGAGAAGTAATGTGATAAATGAAGTTATATAAAATTTGTCTTTGAATTCTGTTTCCACTATTGAGTTCGATCAATATTGAATGAGATATCAAACGAATGTAAACGCAGGCTAAGAAGAAAAGACGGTTCCTATTCGGCTCTATCAATTAAACGGTGGTTTAATATTCTTGTCATTCGGATATGAACTCTATCTCACTGAAGCAGTAAACCAGATGTCACCAAGAGTTGAGTCGAATCTCTCTTTCAAGCGTAAACGATTATATGATGTTGAAGTAATTTTCACCCTGCAAATAAATTGCACTATACCTGACTCGAATAGCGGCGGTCCGATTTCAATTACGAAAGCAAACTAACTTTGCCCGTTACAACCCAGTCATTAATAATGAGTGCGTTGGTGGAATAGCGGAGAGGATATTTTTGGTCACTGGAAGAGGAACAGTGGGTGAGGGGAGGAGTTGATCTTGCTCAGTGATATTCAAGTGCTGTCCAGCTGAAGTTTGCTTGCCATCAGCGGTTGCTCCAAATACAGATTTTGCCGGCTTTAATCCGTCTGCCTCAGAAAAGCTTCTGGCTAAACCTCGCCGTACATGATTACGCTGCTTGCTGTCCGATTGCTCTGTTCCTGGCACAATCCCTTTCGCCTCACCTCGCCTCGTCTCACCACGCCTCGCCTGACCTCGCCTCGCAAGCGTTGAGCGTGCACAGCGTACTGGACTCGGCATTCATCCGTATCCCGACAAAGCTTTTAGGTCGAGCAATTTACTGATTACAAAGATATACCCGTATTTTCCGACAGATGGCTTCCTCAAATAGGAAACACCCTGCTCTAGAGCATGTGATGGATGGTGTTCCAGACTTTATTCCACGTGAAGTGTAAAACTCTGGTAGTTTATTTATTTATTATTTATTAAAAACACACAAAACAAGACAAAATAAAATTACAAAGAATTATGAAACAAATAAAACACAATAGATTGTTACAAATATAAAAAAACATGAGCTTTGTAGTTGGGTGTGTTGGAGAAGAGAAAAAGAGAGAGGAAGATACCTAGCCAACTATGGTTTCCCATGTAATAGGCAGGCAAATTATTATAGTTATTTAATGGTTTAACTCCTTTGAAATCAATGTTGGGAATTATTGGGAATAGCACATGAGTAGTACATAATAATAAAGAAATTTCTCAATCTTCTGTGGAGTTTAGAAAATCTGCTCTTAACGATACGCTATTTGTACCCTCTGTTGTAGTTATGATTAACCTACAGTCTAAACAGTCTAATTATTTTTGGAAAAATATATAAATAAGAAATTATAATTTTTTCCTGTATCTCTTGTGAGCTTCAGACTCGTTTCGTAATATTATCTCTTAGAAGGAAAATTACACGCGATTCATTTGTACGAAGTAAGTTTTAACTGGATCGGGACAGATGGTGTTTTTACATGAAAATGAATAAGTTTACATCTTGATTTGATTTTCCAGCTCTCAAGAGTTTGTTAATTCACACTTTGCAAACGACCTCAGAAAGAATTAACTGGCAGGGGCTGTATAGGCAACCGGGTGAACAATATATTGGTCAAAGACCGTGGATCAGATTCTTTGCCTCCTATAGCTACATTATAAGTGAGGTACTTCTATAGCAAAATTATACCAATGATAAGTGAATCAATAAATTGAAATTTATAAGTGAGGTTGTTAGGCCTACTCTATAACACCTAACTGTCCGGCTTTTTTCTGAGTTCAGGAATAAATTAATTAATGGCGAGTGTATCAGGTTTAGATAATGATAAGTGAGGAAAATAATTGATTTCTGTTGAGCTCGAAAGTCAACTTGTTTGAACCATGTTTGATTACGATGAAGATGTTTTCAACGAAAAAATTGATTCAGGGTTTATTGGAGAAATGTTTACAAAAACTGCAGATCTTCTAATTAGATCGTTAAGTGAAAAGATAAGTAATTGCTTAGTAAACTCGTATTGCACTAAGGCCACTAAGACTCGTGTCATATCATTTTCGAAGCCTATTGTTGTATCAATGCGTTCCACCCCAGAATAAATAAGAGCGGCATTGATTCAATATCGTCGATAAAAAACTACTGTATAAGTAAGTTGGTCTGGCGAAATTGATTCATCTCCCTCAACGAACTCTTTCGATTCGATCATGAGAATTGGCAAACAGGTCACGTGACAATCCGTCATAGCAGTCTCAAACCATGTCTTGAAATATGAATATCTGGAAAAGCATTCACGTATCAGATTTAATATTCGTAAAGCAAGAGCCATCGGAACGCATCATTCTTTTTCCACCTCTCGCTTCATCTTCACGCTATTTCACATACTCTCCTTCTCCCCATGAATATTCCCTAACACTCTCCCTCTCCAAAAAAATCCATTGCGCCTGTCTTCTTCATTCCCTCATTCCTATCCAATAGAGATTTATGCGATGCAAATGGCAGTGAAATCTCATTGAAACTCAGCAATACGAGTGAAATACTCGATCAATCAGATCCCCTGCAGAAAGTTTAACTCTTGAAAAATGTGAAATTCTTATCTGGTCTTGATTTTTCTCTTTTCAGTCTACCTTTCCAATGATTGTAGAAAATTCAAGTGTTAATAAGGAAAATGTTATTGATAGGTCTACAAATTATTACATCTTAGAAAGTTTCTCATCAACTGGGACTGAAATATAATAGTCTACTACCTTTGCTTGAGGATTTTATTCTGTTTCCCGATAGTTCATCTCTATCTACCCTGAATTATCGACTGATGGTCTCGGCTAATATTTTCCCCCTGTTTAGAATGAAATTAAGTTTTCTCCACAAATTTACAGGATACATTGCCAAGAGGTACCAAATAAACATAGACAAAATTGTGATAAACTCAAGTAAATAATTGTAATTCACTGAGTCAATAGTTTGATAAGACAAGAACTGGTGCCATGTATTTTTGAAATAAACTTTCTTGACTATCTTTATTTCTATTTTATTTTACTCTTCCTCCCTCTACTATCAGCATTGTTTGCATCAATTGGAACATTGATATAATGAAATTGCAATATGTCAGTTGACAAGAGGAAGGGAGCAGTGTCAGTCAAACTGATTCTTGTAAGTATACTTGTAATCCTTACTTGGTGAGTTGGTGGATTATACGAAGTGTTTCCAGATGCTTCGGCACATCGGAGAAGCTATTAACAGGGAGTTTAACATTCACTGTCGTAGACTAAAGTGCAAAACACCCTTGGAAATTATCCTTGTCGAGAGGATGTGAGTGGCTTTACATTTATCCGTCAAATGTATCCCTGAGGCTTAGCGTGGCATGATTTGCATATTGCAAGCTCACAGGATCACCAGACTCCTCGGCGTCTTGTCATCGTCTACGGCCGCATTTGCATTCATCTTCGCAAGATGAGCAACGATCAACTTCGGAAACAAGCCAACTTACAAAAAATCAACAGTGTTGCTCAACTTTTACTTGGTGGCATCTCGAACATCCTGTTGTGAATTGTTGCGTTAAAATACGAAGAATGCAGGATCACGAACTTTGAAAGCAACTACAGCATCAAACTTTTTCAACAACTCTTTTTTATTTTTACTCCTGGAAAACCGTTTTACTTGGTTATTGAAATCTCTAGGATAGATTTATTAATTATACAAGTATAAAATGATTGATACATTATAATTTTCAATGACATAATTTACATAACAAATTCCGTTACAAAGTTGAATTACAAATCATTGAATACAATACTGTTTGCTTGAGAATATTCTTGTCTGCAAACAGGAGTGAAATACATTCAGCTCAGCTAAAAATGCTTATGAAAAAACTTAAACAAAAATACTTATCTGGATTAGATAGAATTATATCAATTTATTCCACACACATGCACACACCATCGAGAAATCATAACAATTATAAGATAGTAAAAAATTGAAACAAGTGACTGTCAACATGAAGAATTCGTCCGAGAATGAAAATAGCTCATTAATCTCAACCGGAGAATAATCCATCAACCATAAGTGTAATTTTGATACATTGTCCTCACATCGTTCATGTTTGAAATGGATTACTCAAAATTAAAGCTTGGTGATTTTGTTATTGATTTATTGCACGATTTACTTTTAATCGTATTGCCATAGATACAGCTCATAGAGATAAGCTCACAGCTTTACCGAGTCATTACTCAATTTCATGACTCTCACAATTCAAATTATTGAAAAAAAAACAGTTTTGTTTGATTGGAATGGAATTTCATTGAACATCCCACTTTAAAGCTGAAGATGTGAGTTTATATTCATGAAGATCAAATTTCTCACTAAGGTATATCATACAGTTATAGTGTTCTCAATAAATGGGTTAGCGAATGAAAGAGTGAACTGAGTTTTAGAACTATCAACATTCAAAAATCTAGCAATGAGGAGGAAGCAGCTCCATTGAACTCCGTGGAATGTGTGTGTGGTTTCTTTGAAAGTTTCACGGAAAGTGGTGATGTGGAAAGCATCTTCCATTAGTTAGCACAGACAACACTGGCAGTAAGTGACTAGTAAACTGAGAAGTTGTAATGTGCGGGTTTACTCGCATTTCGAACAACACACCACTGCGCCATTCGACGTATCAAACCGATTTATCACTGTAATTGCCATCCCAGGCAACACGAAACGATCTGTGGATAGCAGTAATCACAATTAATGGCCACCGAATTCTCGTGCCCTTGTTTATAATGATAATGTATTTTATGCAAACATTTACTAAAATTTCTATGTGCATCCGTAGTAAGAGTATTCCATGTAAGAGTATAACTCGTATGAGATATGTTTCAAGTTTATTAGCAGACAAATGACATGAACTTTTGAATGAATTGACACAGAAATATAATGTTGGGTGAGTAAAGTTAGTGTTGTTACCACTTATATGTAGGTAGTAAACTTAAAACCAGGGTCGTTAGGTCATGACAGATGCCCTGAAATATTGATCAGCTGCGACCTGAAAACTCTGACACCAGACCTGAGCCAGCCAGGTCACTCGATATTATTATTATTATTATTATTATTATTATTATTATTATTAGTAAACTTAAAACCAAACAATGAAACATAATTTCTTGTCTTATCCTTGAAGGAGGGAGGTGACAACTACAATTGATTCCATCAATTTTTCTGACAACGATGGTAATATTATTTGTTATCTCCAAAGAGCTTGCTTTGTTTAGGAATCTGGAGCTCGTACCTTGAGTGTTATATCCTGGGTACTGGGTTTGATTCCCTGAAATTTTTAGGAATCTTGGAAATTTCTGTGTTGTCATCTACCATATCGGCCTTGCATAAAACAATTCATTGATTTTGTAGAAGAATAACATATTCAAAATCTTAAAATGCATCACATATATATATATATATATATATATATATATATATATATATATATATATATATATATATATATATATATATATATATATATATATATATATATATATATATATATATATATATATATATATATATATATATATATATATATATATATATATATATATATATATATATATATATATATATATATTA